>NW_028092714.1:0-642 GCF_014824575.4 Sturnira hondurensis
TAATGAGCCTACTTAAAGGCTTTTCTATTTTGTTTATCTTTTCAAAAAAAACAACTCTTGGATTCATTGATCCTTATAATTGTGCTTTTGGTCTCTGTGTCATTTAATTCTGCTCTGATCTTGGTTATTTCCTTCCTACTACTTCCTCTGGGCTGTCTTTGTTGTTGTTCTTCACGTTCTTGTAGGTGTCGGGTTAGGTTGTTTTTTTGAAATGTTCCTATTTTCTTTAGGTAAGCCTGTATTGCTATGAACTTCCCTCTCAGGACTGCCTTGGCCGTGTCCCATAAGTTTTGGGTTGTTGTGAGTTCATTTTCATTTGTTTCCAGAAACTTTTGGATTTCTTCCCTAATTTCAATCTTTACCCATTCGTTGTTTAATAGCATACCATTCAATCTCCATGATTTTCGGTGTTTTGGGTTTTTTCCTTTGGGGTTGGTTTCTAATTTCAGCCCCTTGTGGTGAGAGAAAATGCGTGGGATCATTTCAATTTTCTTGAATTTGTTGTGGCTCATTTTGTGTCCTATCATGTGGTCTATCTTTGGAAATGTTCCATGTGCATTTGAAAAGAATGTGTATTTAGCTTCTTTGGAATGAAGCGCTCTATATATATCAGTCAAGTCCATTTCATCTAGGGTGTTGTTT
>NW_028092715.1:0-1441 GCF_014824575.4 Sturnira hondurensis
CTCCTCCCACACAGCAGCCCCTTCATTTGACCCCCCCAGGTCAGGTCCACACTATCAGAGACCTCCGAGCTGGTCTGACCATGCACCCTTTTGCAAACACAGCCACCCCATCGAGTTGGCCGTGCTCCACGCTTGCCTCTTGTGTGGCTCCGATGGCTGCTCCGAGCCTGTCCTTCAGGGCGGGCACTTCAGGCTTCCATGCAGGTAGCTTTGGGAGGCACCTCGCCCACGGCCTCTGCCCCACACAACCCTGTCCTCCCACCAGGCTTACCTTGCACATGGATGAAACGCTTCAGAGAACAAGGGGCCAGACGGGGGTGGTGGTGGTGGGGAGGGAACTGCTCGGCCACTTTCCCAGTCTTTCGTGGAAGCACCTGTTCCTCCTCCCGCCCCTGCCCTGCACGCAGCTCAGAGGGATGCCCAGGTTAACCCACAGCCAGCCCCGCAGCGGGGACTGTGAGCAGCAGGAGTGTTCTCAGTCTCTGTCGGGCAGAGCACGGACCTGTGCGTGGTAGGCACAAAAGCTCAGTGTGGGGGAACAGCCCCCCAAGACGTGAGACTCAGCGGAGCTCAAGGGCCCCCAGGACCCGTGCCTGGATGGCCTGGGAAAACGGTGCCCCATGATGTGAAGGTGAAAGTCACGTGGCTCGGGGACAGCCTGCGTGTCCCCATCTCCTTTCCCCTACAGTAGGAAGCAAACATCTGTCTACGTGCTCCCCGCGGGGCTGCTGAAGCCAGGAGAGCCGTGCCCACCCCACCCCCGGCCGTTGTGGGGTGCTCTCCCAGCTGCCTGCAGAGAGCTGGCTGCCAGCTCCTGCCAGGACCTCCCTGTGCCCTTGGCAGCAGGGCCGGCCTGCTCTGAACACCACCCCAGATCCACGGGTTCCATGGGGAGCCAGTGAAGGAAAACAGAAGTCAGAGGGCGGCACTCCAGACAACGCTGGGACCCCCCACACAGCCAGCGAGGGGTGGTCCTCTCTCCATTCCAGTCCGACTGGAGCATGAGGACGCCAGTAACCCATGGGACGATGGAACCCCCAGCAGCGACGACCGCAACGCGGGTGACAGCGGCCTGCACAGGGCAGGTCCGGGCAGATGCAGTGCGTGTGTGCGGAACGGGAGTCTGCGTCCCAGAGCAGAAGTCGCTGCCCACAGCCCCAGGGGTGGGGGGTGCGGGGACTGCATGTCCCCCGGACGACGCAGGTGGTCCTGAAGCCCAAAGCGCCAACCCACCACCCCCTGGACTCCTGCAAACAGCCGGCCTGGAACAGCGTGATGGACAGAAACTGCCTTTCCTAACACCCGGCCTGCACGCCCACCCATGGCCATCGGTCGGGGGCGGGGGGGCGCGGGGGGAGACACAGCAGCAGCCTGGGAAGACGGGCGTGTGCCCCCGTCCTCTTGAGAGAACGCGCCGCTTCCACTGCTGTGGGGACCCCAG
>NW_028092716.1:0-1479 GCF_014824575.4 Sturnira hondurensis
TACATTTTGTATTCCCCCAGAATGTGAGCTCATGAAAAAAAATAATTTTTTTCCTGTTTCTACTGTCTTTCTTCAGAGTATGGACCAATACTGGCACATTCTAGATGCTCACTAAATGTTTAATGAATAAAAAGGAATTGTATTCAAATGTGTAATTGTTAGTTACAGAATTATAATTTGACTATGTATGTTAGTAATCATGTATCAGTTGAAAATTTTCACTAAAATCGGTTATATTTTTATGATTTCCCCCCTCTTTCCAGCTCAAGTTAATATATTAGAAAAATTAAAATTTATAATTCAGTTTTTAAATTGAAAATAATTTATTAGACTTTAACTTAATTTTATTCCTAGCAAAATAGCAGAGAATTGTAATTTGCAAATAAAAGCTTCCCAGAGATTTCACCACAGACAAAATAATGAGGTTTAAAGCTCGAAAGTTGTGGCTTTTAAAAAAAGGTCAACCAAAAAAAAATAGCCGAAGTTTTTCAGATAACTATAGTTAATTTTTTCCACTTATAAAAAGATATTCTATTCTTGTTTCTAAGCTATATAATTTTGTTAACGAATGGCATACCAATATATTTAATTAAAAGCTAAAAAGACATTTTGAGGGGGAGAATTTTTTTTAGAAAGCTGTTTTATTTACTTTTTAATTTCTTAATTATTTCTATACTGTTACTTGTAATAAGAAGGGCTAGATGTCTTGGGTAAACAGGGAACTAAAATCAGAAACCTCTGGTGTCCACTTGCCCACAGTGCACTCTGTTGCACTTTGACTCTTTGACTATGAGTACATTGCCTTCTGAACACCAGTCTTGTCTTTGCTCAAAGTGGTTCATGGTTTTGGGGAAATGCTTCCAACCTTTGTCTTCTCAGCTTCTTACTTAAATCCCTGGAGCACATTTTGAAAACAGGACCTGACATATGAAGTGCAGGATGAAAAATGCTTAATTGAATGTGAATGAATGTAGTGCATCAATGAAAGAATGAGGCGAGGAGCAAATGCAAAGCCCTTTGCTCATCTTTCTGCCTTTGGACACACTTATACGTAGTCATCGCCAATGAGTGGGATGGATTCTCTTCATAAAGATGGTCAGTCCTCACATTCCCCTGTTAAGAAAAGGCACCAAGCCTCAGTGCTTATAGGAAGGGCGATGTACCTCAGGCCTAATAATTGCTTCAGGTTTATTTCCTTGTTTGGCTTGTGTTCCACAGCCAAATTACAGTGTTTGGCAATGATTGAGATAACTCAGTTAATAAACATGCTTTCACTAAAAGATCCATTATTGTACAAATGGAAAACGCCATTAGATATCATTTTAATAGGCAGGATTGAACTCATCGTTTATTCATTTTGCTGGGCAGTATGTGTGCTCCAAACAAGTAATACTACTTTGCTAATAGGTATGTCTCTTTCCATCTCGTTTATTACTTCAGTCTCTAATTTCCTTCTGCAATATCCATAAGTTAAGTTAC
>NW_028092717.1:0-1047 GCF_014824575.4 Sturnira hondurensis
AGGGAGAATCTGGGAGGCACCCCTGACCAAGGAAAAAAGCAGAGATAAGAATCCCTTTCCTTAGTTTTTTAAAAACTGATATTGGACAGTGTTTTCTGCCCAGTGTTTGTATATAAACATATGCACATACATATATACATAGAAGACAAGAGCAAAGAACAATGCTAAAGTTACCATACTAACAAAATTATGTGTTTTTCATGCCTTATGCCTAGGTTTTACCTTATTGGGAAAGGCAGTCCATCATGGGTGCTGAGCTCGCTGCAGGTTCTTGCTTAGTTTGCCAAGGATGTTTGAGTGCTCATTGACTGGGCAATTTCTCAAGTGTTGTTTGAAGTAGGCAATCTCAAGGGATGAATGAACATGTTTCCCCAGCAGAGAGCAGGCTTGCTTCTGCTCTCTTTAAAGCAGTGAGTCCTCCAACCTCAGAGTTCCTCTTCTGCAATGCACCCTCTGTGTGTGAAGGTACCCACAAGGGGCCTTTTGCACTGCCTTCAGGGAACTCAGGGGGCATGAGAAACCAACACAGAAGAATATGATACTCTCTAGGTGGTACTTTCACTATGAGTAATCAAGTATTTGGTCTCTGACCAGAAGTCTTATGTCTTCTGCCAGCATCCATGAAACAGGGTGTAACGGGCTAACTTCTTGGCTTGTAGACAGGGTAAAACTTTAAAGTCTGCACAGTTCTTGAGACTTATATAGTATCCCTTATATACAAAGTTTTTCACGACCAGGTTTTATTTGTTGTGCAGAACACCACATTTATTTTTTCTACTAGGTTTATACTATGATTGCACATCAAGAAGAAACAAAATAGTGTGCTTAATGAACCTATATTTAGAATTTATTCCTTCCTTTAAAAACAATATATAACTTGGTGATTTTAAAGTAAGTTTTGATGATAAATTCTCAAGAATGTATTAAGAGTATTAAATGTAATGAATATTTCTTCATAAGTTGTCTTGTTAGAAAAATAAATGGTCACATTAGAAAAAAAATTGTCGGACCTGTGAACCAAAGGATCGCAGTTCGATTCCCAGTCAG
>NW_028092718.1:0-2801 GCF_014824575.4 Sturnira hondurensis
TTCCGTTGTGTAAATGTACCATAGCTTTTTTATCCACTTATTTACTGATGGGTGCTGCAGCTATCTTCAGCTCTTTGCTAGTATAAATCACGCCAGCATGTCTACCATCAATAAATCAACTAATAAGTGCGGGTGAGAAAGTGGGGAAATGGGGATCCTAACGCACTGCTGGCGGGAATGCAGACCCATGCAACCACTGTGGAAAACGATACGGAGTCTCTTAAAAATATTAAAAAGGGCATCATTATTTTGAGCAAACTGGTATCTCTTACACTGATTATAATTAAGCAAAATAAAAGTTTTTATTTTACCTTCATGTATGCCTTCTTTGATTTTCTTACTTTATGTACATCTGAGTTTTTAAACTATATCATTTTTATTCCCTCCAAACAACTTTTTTTGAATATAGTTTGCAAAGAAATTTATTGGCAACAAACTCTCCATTTTAGTTTATCTAAAGAAGTCTTTATTCCTTCTTAACTTTTTTTTAAGCATTTGCAAGTTTTATTACAGATTTTTAACTCAAAACTTGTGTTCTAAAATGTCAAGTTTAATGGTGCAAAAGTAGAGCACCATTTTATCTTTTTTTTTTTTAGTTCTTCTTAACTTTTGAAGGACAATTCTATTTGAAGTTATTAGAGTGACATTTGTTAATAAGATTATATAAAGTTCAAGTGCACATTTTAGGATATACGACCTGTACATTGTATTGTGTGCCATCCAGAGTCAAATCGTCTTCCTTCACTATACATTATATCTCTTTACTCTTTATTACCCCCTCCATTCCCCTTTCCTCTGGTAACCAGTATAATGTTGTCTATGAGGTTTTTTTATATTTGTTCATTTGTTGCTTTTAGTTTTATATCCCACAATTGAGTGAAATCATACGGTTCTTAACGTTTTTGTGTGACTTATTTCACTTAGCACAACATTCTTGAGGTCCATGCATATTGTTGCAAATGGCAATATTTCATCTTTTCTTATGGCTGAGTAGCATTCCATTGTAGACATGTACCAAATCTTCTTTACCCAATCATCTATTGAAGTACACTTCAGTTGTTTCCATGTCTTGGCCACTGTGAATAATGCTGCAATGAAAATAGGCATGTATATATCTTTGCAAATAAGATATATTTGCAAATTTTTTAATTTTAAATTTTTTTAATTTTTAAATTTTAAATTTTTAAATTTTAAAATTTGCAAGTTTTCAAATTTTACAGGTAGACTCCCCAAAAAGGGGTTGCTGGATCATATGGTAACTCTATTGTTAATTTTTTAGGAAACTCCATACTGTTTTCCATAGTGGCTGTACCAGTTTACATTCCCACCAGCAGTGAATACAGGTTCTATTTTCTTGACAGCTTCTCCAACACTTGTTATTACTTGTCTTGCTCATAAAAAACATTCTAACAGTTATGAGGTGGATTTCATTGTAATATTGATTTTCATTTCCTTAATAACTAGTGCAATTGAGCATCTTTCCACATATCTGTTGAACATTTGTATGTATTCTTGGGAGAAGTGTTGGTTCAGGTCCTCTGTCCATTTTTTAAATTGGATTGTTTGTTTAGTGTTGAGTGTTGTGAGTTCTTTACACATTTTGGATATTAACTCCTTGTCAGAGGTGTTGTTTGCAAATATCTTTTCCCATTTGGTTAGCTGTCTTGGTTTTGTTGGCTGTTTCTTTGGCTGTACAGATGATTTCTAGTTTGCTATAGTCCCATTCATTTATTTTTGCATTTACTTTTTTGTCTTTGGGGTCAAATTAATAAATTCTTCTCTAAGACCAATGTCCATAAGATTAGTACCTGATAGCACAAAAGCCCCCTTTTCAGGCTCTCTTTCCAGAGCTAGCTTGACTAACCCTTGTTTTAAAAGACTCTATCCTCAGGATTTAAAAATTACTAGAAGCACTCTGAAGGCACAGAGGTTCTGAGAATTTACAAAACCAGACGTGCCAGACAGTCATGCCCAGACCCTGCACCCAACAACATCAGAACAAGCTGCAGCCTGAGCAAGACCTACTGAAACATCCTGCTCTACAACTATGCTGATTACCTAAGAAAATGCTCAAAGGCTCCACACCATGCCTCTTTCTACTCTATGAAAATAAATAAAAACTTTGCTCCATGCCTTTTCTTCTCTTTGTGAATATTTTCACAGCCTGCAATTGTGAACCACTCTAACAGTATCTATGTTTTGTTTTCTGTAATGTATTTTTCCAGGTATTATATTCAGGTCTTTAATCCACTCTGAGGTAATTTTTGTATATGGGGACAAACCTTAATCTAGTTTTATTTATTTATTGCACATGTGTTTTTTTTTCAAATTTCCCAGCACCATTTAATGAAGAGGCTTTCTTTTCTCCATTGGATGTTTTTTGGCTCATTTATCAAAAACTATTTGCCCATATACACATGGGTTTATTTCTGGGCTCTCAATTCTGTTTTGCATGTCTGTTTTTCTGCCAAATACCATGGTGTATTTATTATCATCAGTTTGTACTATAATCTTAAGCAAAGGAGTGTGATACCTCTGACTTCATTCTTTTTTTTTCCAGTATTACTTTGGCTACTCAGGATCTTTTGTACTTCCATACAAATATGATGATTTTTTGTTCTTTTTTTTTTAAACATGCCTTTGGGATTTTGATAGGGATTGCATTAAATCTGTATATTGCTTTGGGTAATATGCACATCTTAACTATGTTGCTCTCCTGAAAACTCCAAAGCATTAATAAAAGAGACTGAAAAAACACAATGAAATGGAAAGATATTTTGTGTTCATGCATTAAAGGATAA
>NW_028092719.1:0-564 GCF_014824575.4 Sturnira hondurensis
AAAAGAAGTTAGTCACCAAATGGTTGCAAACGGGAAGGGGAAGGGGGAGAATGGTGAAGAGGTAAAGGGATGAAGAAGTACAAATGGGACTGTCGGCCAAGATGGAGGCATAGGTAGACACACTGTGCCTCCTTGCACGACCAAAATAAGGACAACAAAAATTTATAAACAAAATGACAACCAGTACTGACAGAAAACTGAACTGTATGGAAGTCCAACAACCAAGGAGTTAAAGTAGGCACATTCATCCAAACTGGTAGGGGTGGAGTCGGGCAGCTGGGTGGAGAGGGGTCGTGGCAAAAAAAAAAAGTAGTGGCTGGTGGATCCTGGGCACACAGAGCAGTAGCTGGTGTACCCAGTGAGGCAGCAGACTGGAGGGGCGTGGCACTCAAGGTAGCCAGCAGAACTGGACGTTCCACATTTGTGTGCAGATAAACCAGGCGGAACTGGGGAGGGAGACAGACTGTACAACCCAGGGTCCCAGCACATGGAAATAAAGCCTCAAAACACCAATTGAAAACACCTATGGGGGGTTAGATGCTGGGGGAGACTCTCAGCCTCACA
>NW_028092720.1:0-2717 GCF_014824575.4 Sturnira hondurensis
GCCCCTTGTGTGCTCTTCCTACTGAGGACCTGGCCGACGACCCAGGCATGTGACCCAGGCATGTGCCCCGACTGGGAGTCAAACCAGTGACCCTTTGGTTCACAGGCCGACACTCACCCTACTGAGCCATACCATCCAGGGCTAATTTATTGATTTTAAAGAAAGAAACATTGATTGGTTGTTCCACTCATTTATGCATTCGTTGCTTGATTATTGTATGTGCCCTGACCTGGGATTGAACCCGCAACCTTGGTGTATTGAAATGACACTTGAACCAGCAGAGCTACCCAGTCAGAGCCTTGGCTTTTTCTTGTTTGGGTGTGAGCTTCTTTTGTAGCTTTCTATGTCCTAGGAAGACACAGAACTATAAGTTGGTGGTTTTTAAAAAATGTTTTAGCTCTGAAACCCTTGGTTAATTAAATCTTATGGGGAGGCTCAATATGTTAAATGGGTAAACTCACAGAGCTCGGCTGGAACCTTCCTCCATGCCTACCCCCAACCATTTCCCTCTTATCAAAATACTAAAGAGTTTCTGTAAGGCACAATTTGAATATCTTTGACCCCAGTTATTCCTGATGTACTTTCTTTTGTCAAATATATAAACTTAATCTCCTAGATCAATTGTTTGGCTCAGGCTGGCTCATCTCCTGCTTTTTCTCAAATACAGGTGCTTATGGAAACCCTGGGTGCCCTGGGTGCCCAGTGCCGATGGGCCGCCTGCAACATCTACTCCACTCTCAATGAAGTGGCGGCTGCTTTAGCCGAAAGTGGTAAGAGCTTTGCTTGTTCTCTGTGTCTTTGGCTAAAGTAAGTCTCTGAAAAGTTCTGTTGTCTCCATATAAATCTTTAAGGAAGGTTGACATTAAAAGAGCTGTCTTGGTAGAAATGGATCCCTGTTTTTGATGTATTTGCTCTTTCTGGGCTTCTCTTGTTAAATATGATCTAGGTGACTCCGTTACTTAGTTACCTGGTAAACTGAAATTCTCACCATTTCCCAACTACTCTTTGATCTTTCTCGTTCTATACAGAAGATATTTACAGTCTCAAATATCTTCTTATGTCTCATAATCCTTTACTAGTTAATGCTTTGCCTCGACTTGCTAATGCTGGAGCACCAGGGAACACTACTCACGGTCTAAAGTAATGTGAATTGGAAGAGAAAACGCCTGTGGCTGAGTTTTGTGGTCCTCTTTGGTTCTTAGCAGTCTGAACCCTGATTTTAACGTTTGGTGTTTCTGCTTCAGCAGTAAACAGGATTTGACCTGGAAGATTAATATTTCATCACAGTGGTCACAGACTCCTGAAGAAGCACCAAAAAAATAGAGAAATTTGGACTTTGTCCGTTCTTTCTCTTCACTCACTGGCAGCACACACCGATCCGAGCACCGACCCTCGCCTCAGAGCTCTCGGGAAGTGCCGCGAGAGCTCCACGGTGCATGCTCGTCTGTCCTTTTGCTGACACTTTCAGCAGTTCGTTTGTTCTTTCCTTTACAATCATTTATACAATTTTTATTAATGTGTAAAATGTATATAAAAATACACATGTATTAAACATATAACCCAATTAATTTACATCCAGTCTTTTTTTCCCAACAAATACTTATTATGCCTCCTATATTAGAAGTTAAGGAGATGATGAGACATGTCTTTGTCCTCAGAATCTTATATTGCTCTTGAGAAAAGATACATTTGTAGATAATAATAATAATAATAATACAAGAACATAGGTGAAAATGCCACAACAGATCACAAATCCACAGTCAGCAATCAAACAAGGGGTTTAAAAAAGTTCAGAGTCCCTGGCTGGTGTAGCTCAGTGGATTGAGCTCGGGCCTGCGAACCACAGGATCGCGGTTCGATTCCCAGTCAGGGCACATGCCTGGGTTGCAGGCAGGTTCCCTGCAGGCCAACTCCCAGCAGGGGACGCACGAAAGGCAACCATACATTGATGTTTCTCTCCTTCTCTCCTTCCCTTCCTCTCTAAAGATAAATAAAAAATCTTAAAAAAAAAGTTCAGAGTCCACGAGAGTTCACTTCTGGGTTAATTGGCTCCATTAGGAACATAACACTTCTTCACTGGGCCATGAGGTGTAATAAACGTTTTAACAGATGGAGAAGAGTGTAAGGATTTGCCTGGCAGAGCATGGCATGACCCAAAGTATCAAAGCAAGGAAGATCGAAGTGTAGTTTGGGAAGTGGTGAGAATTCCAGTTGGGCTGGATCAAGACGTACTTATTTCTAGTTTCTTTTTTCCTTTAGCCATATGTTTAACATCCATCATACTTTTATTTGTCCTCTTTGGTCTAACAACAGCAAAATGGCCACCAGCAACAAAAGAGTAGGTAAAGGGACCGAGGACAATACTTGTCCACAAACAAAGTCGGCCCAAGGAGTACAGCAGAATGAGAGAGTTTGTTATTGAGAACCAGCATCTTCTTGCCAGAATTTAGAGTCAGCCCCTTTTTAAGGGCTTTAATGGTTCCTTTTTGTTCCTTTTTTTCTCAGGATTTCCTGTCTTTGCCTGGAAAGGAGAGTCAGAAGATGACTTTTGGTGGTGCATTGATAGATGTGTGAATGTGGAGGGCTGGCAGCCGAACATGGTGGGTTAGATTTCTGCGAATGCACTTCCGTAGGGGCCCGGGAGTGTGGGGCAGAAAGGGAGGCCCTGGCTTAGGAGAGGGTTTCCCAACAGGAAAGACGGGTAATGACTCCTTTTC
>NW_028092721.1:0-1182 GCF_014824575.4 Sturnira hondurensis
TTTCTCCTGCTGAATCTACGGTGCTCTGAGACTACTGGCAGCTGTTCTGAAAGAACTTTTCTGGCACTTCTTGCTCAGACACAGCTGTTTCGATTTTTTTTTTTCTTTCTAGCACTAGCGTTCTCAGCCCAATACTTGGAGGGCGGCCAGAGCAGGCTGATTCGAGAGACACGTTTTTCTTCCCTTCGGTGCCTCGTTCCTGTTCCTTCCTGTGCCCAGGATGACCTCTCTGAGTTTAGCGGTTCTGCTCTCTACTTTGTTTTCACACAGTGAGTGCCTGCTGCTCTGAGATGGGAGGCTAGATTTCTGCCTCTGGGTGCTCACAGCAGGCTCTGAAGGTTTCCCATTTCTTTCTTCAGTACGAGGACTGTCAACCCCAGAATTTAGAGGGAGGTGAGTGCAGGCTGACTCCAGACACACGATAGTTCTTTCTTCTCTGCCCCTTTGCCTCAACTTCATCAGGACAGTGTTACTTCACAAAATGTTGGTGCTGCTTCTGTCTTTTTTTTTTCGTGAAGTGATTCTATGGTGCTCTGAGCTCAGAGGCAGCTGTACTCATACAAGGTTTCTGGTACTGCTTTCTCAGATCCCCCTGTGATGGTCCCTTTTTTCTCTCCACAGGAGGCTGTGAGCCCAATACCTGGAGGGCTGGCAGTGCAGGCTGATTTCAGAGCCACCTGGGTCTTCTCCTCCCTGCCTCCTTCCTGCTCTTCAATGAGCCCAGCGTTACTTCCTTGCCTTTAGGGGTCCTGATCTCTCTGTTGTTTCCTCACAATGAATGCATGCTGCTCTGAGATCAGAGACTGCAGTGTCTGCTCCTTGGTGCACAGAACAAGGCGTGAATGTTTCTGTTTCTCCCCTCAGCAGGGGGCCTCTCAACCTCAGAACTGAGAGGGACTTGAGGGGAGGCTGACTTTAGACCCAGGTTATTTAGTTCCCGTGTTATGCATTGTTCCTTGCTCTATGCCCCTTTCTTCGTCTTTTTGGTTTTACGGAATTCTTGATGTTGACGTTGTTGGGTTAAGTTCGTTCTAATATGCACATTGTTGTTCTCGGGTGCTGTAGCTCAGGGGTTGAGCTCTTGTCTGGGAACCCCAGGGTCACAGGTTCAACTCCCAATCAGGGCACGTTCCTCTTTTGAGTCCAGATTCCTAGCTGGGGTCCTCAGAAGAGGTAACCACA
>NW_028092722.1:0-556 GCF_014824575.4 Sturnira hondurensis
AATGAGGAAAATGACCTAGGTTCTGGTGTTTAGAATTGAATACCTAGCTTGGCAGTAGCACTGTTTATCAGCGCAGGGACTTTTGTTTGGGGGCTGATCTAGAGTAGAAGGGTGGGAATGCCATATTTTGTAAAACCTGAGATGTCCATTAGATGTGCAAGTGGAACTACCATGTAGGTAACTCTGAGACCATGAAGCTCTTTAGAGATACAAAGCTCCAGGTTTGTATTGCAGGCTGGGCCTGTAGGTACCTTCGGCTTAGCAAGTATCAAGACTTCATACACAAAGAAAGAAAATACATTCAGCATAAACTATACTGGTTACCCACTCTAGGCACAATGACACACTGATCAATTATGAAAGGTGGGAACACTAGTCAAATAAAGTTCCCAGATACCAGGCCCAGGGTCTGACCTCACCAGGAGGCCTTTCTAAGGAGAGCACCGTCAGCCCTGCTGTGATGATCATTCATGCACAGTAGGTGTTATTTACCCCAACATGGGCATTTATCAGCTGCACACCAGTAGGGTGAGATTGAGACATCATTATCTATACT
>NW_028092723.1:0-1432 GCF_014824575.4 Sturnira hondurensis
AAGAGCGCAGGGGAGGAGGAGGATGGATTGACTCAGATATCAACTTAAAGCTGTGTGAGGGGCTACATGATTTTTCAAATTTATTTAAAGGAGTACACAAGCATAAAAAGGCAGAATCACAGGCATAGACAACCCCTTCTGAAAGTGTGGCTGTGAATGGGAGACAAAGTTGATGGCAGGTCCTGAGGGGATTAGGAGGTTTCCTCCAAGAAAGAGGCTTGAGCATTTTCTGTGCCTTATGGGCCAGGCCGGTGGGAGGGGAGGGAGCTGAGGGGGACTGAACAGAGAGGTCAGAGTGGGGCCCCAGAGAGGCCCAGGTCCCCAAGCCTGGCTGTGCATCAGAGTCACCCGGCAGCTTTCTCCACATTCACACCTGGGCCCACCCCAGGACCACCACTCAGACTTTCCAAGGTTGGGCCAGAGACCCTGGACTTCAAATAACCCCTTTGAAGAGCATTAAAATATACAGCAATCATCTAGGCTCAAATCCAATAAGGGATATGCAAAAAGCATAGGAAAAATTATAATGAACCGAGTAAGTGTGCGTGTGTGAGTACACACATGAGCACACACATACGCACATGTCATGTCAAGGACCGGAAGATAAACTTCCAGGGTACGAGCTCCCAGTCCCAAGAGAACAAGTGCCAGAGATCCGATGGACAGCAGGTGACTATGGCTGAGAGTCCTGAGTTACACACCCGGAATTTGCCAAGAGAGATCTTAAACGTTCTCCCCACACAAAAGAGCTGGTGATCCTGTCACAGGAGGGCGGTGTTAGCTAATGTTATGATGGTAATGAGTTTGCAACATATAAATGTGCCAAATCAATGCATTGTGTACCTTAAAGTTATATGACACTGTGTCAACTATATGTCAATAAAACTGGGAAAAACAAATTACTTTAGGTCCCAATCCTCTATGTTCTCTTCTTAATATGCGCATCTCTTCCAAAAAATAATAAAAAGATTAGAAGACTCAACGTTGAATGATTTGTTGATTTATAAATTCAATGCAATCAAATAAAAAAATCTCTAGGTTTTTTGATTGTTTGTTTGTTTGTTAGAATGTGATAGGTTGATTCTAAAATACATCTGGAACCACTGGCCGGTTAGCTCAGGTGGTTAGAGCGTGGTGCTAAAATACATCTGGAGCCTTGGCCGGTGTGGCTCAGTTGGCTGGAGAGTAGTCCTGCAGACCAAAGGGTTTCAGGTTCGATTCCTGGACAGGACACATACCCGGGTTTCAGGTTCCATCCCTGGTTGGGGTGTATGTGAGATGGCAACCAATCAATGTCTCTCATCTCTTATGTCCATGCAAACTACATAGAAATGAAAGGGCCACAATAGTATCCTAAAAAAAGAACACAGAAATATTGCCTTCCTGGATATGAAGACTTGTCGTAAAAGTCCAGTGATGAGGAGAGGGAGGT
>NW_028092724.1:0-1360 GCF_014824575.4 Sturnira hondurensis
TTGCTGTTTATGAAGGTAGGCGCGGACCTTCACTATGGGGTGACTTTTCAGGGGTCACACCACTTGGGGTCAGTCAGCAAGAATGTCTGGACTCTGGACATTGATGAAGCTGAACAAAGCTTTATGATTTCACAGAGTCCTGTAGGTATAAATATAAATCTCTATTTGCAAAAACACCACCAATTCCCATCCTGAGTTCTAATTCCTTTTTGAACGTGTGAAACCCAGATTTTGGAACCAATCAGAACTCCCATGAAGACATGCCCCCCGCCCATGCCTTAGAAGCTCTAGGTCCCTCAGGGGCATTTGTCCACGTGGGACCTTGGGCACCCAGGGCAACCCAAGCTGCAACTTTGTACCAAGGGGCAGCCACAGCCCAGAGGGCCTGAGGGACAGGTCCCCCAAGTGCACTTCACAGCACCTCCAAGAAAAAGAGTCCCATGAAAGGCTTTTCTTCTGGCCCCTTTGAACCTGCACCTTTTGATTCTCAGTGTTGCCACAGGAGGTGAGCTGTGGCCTGGTTCCCTTCTTCCTACAGATTGTCAAGCCAGTTACTGATGGTGGGGCTTTGCCAGACAGTCTCAGCCTGACCAGAACTCATGGCACTGGAGACCCTTAATGTCCCCTGAAATGCCCCCCATGGCATTTCTCAGAATGAAGCAGTGAGCTCAGTGGTCCTAAGCTCTTCGAAGTTGGTTTGTAGTAGGTGGAGCTTTAACGCTTTAGGAGCCCTGGTGGTCCCATGACCTATGAACAGTGTGGTCCTTGCACCTGCATAAAACAAAAGTACAGAGACTCTTGCACTGCTTTGTTTTACCTGCCCGGCATCCTCCCTCTGCTCCCTTTTCCTGTTAACAGAACTTCCTTCTTGGGGAGAACTGCTCCTTCCCCAGAATCAACCCAGAGTCACATGGGTCAGGACCATCGTGTCACTGCATCTCCCGAACCAGCTTGTAGCTCAGGGAAGGCTCTGTGACCCAGGCTGGAGCAGTGGGAACCCTGTTCTGGGATTTCACATACAGCTGCTGCCGGAGGCAAATCCCTCACCTCTGGGTTCCAGCTGCCTGGTGTGCATCCCTGGGATGGGAAGTGCTCTGCTGAAGGGGGAGACAGTGGAATCCGTGTTTGGAAGGGAATTGATACAGGCAAAGGAGATTCCACTCTTCTCAGGTTACCACAATCTCAATGTCAGTGTTTTGAGTGTCTGTAGTTTTTAGGTTTACTTCATTACAACTTGTTTTATGATTATAAATTGAAATGTTGCTCATTGTAGTCAATTTGAACAAAACGAAGAAAGACTGTTTCCAGTACCACAGAGAAAATCATTACAATTTTGGCCTTCTTCTTTTCATTCTCTTTA
>NW_028092725.1:0-3276 GCF_014824575.4 Sturnira hondurensis
GTCAGATTGTTAGAGTGTGAGCAGGACATAAGTGTGTGTTCATGTCCTACCATGAGTGAGCCTGCATTCAATAAAGGCTGAGGGAAGAGCACAGTTACCGCGTGTGACTCTCGTCTATGCCTTGGCACCGGGCTGCTCAGCAGGCAGATAGCTGAGCAGTTGCCTGACGGATTTATAGGAAAGATTATGTCACAAACTTATACTAGTGACAACTTGGCCTCCACCGAGGCTGTGCAGAAGCGGGGACACTGAGGAGGCGGAATTAAGTCTCCTGCTCTGCTCCCCAAGCTTTGCAGCATCAGTAAGGGATGAGATGCTCTGCGGAGCCACAGCCCCTTGGAGGCCTCAGTTCCTGCCTGTGCGGGAGCTGCTGAAGCCCATGGGGCCTGTCCTTGGCCACAGTGTCCCTGCACAGGGGACAGTAGCCACATGGGCCATAAATGTTTGGGGGCTTCCTGCCAGCTGACAAGGGCACCAGGGCCAGGAGCGTGGTCCTAGAAATGCTTCCAAGGAAAACACTTCATTTTTTCTTTGTTTTTTATTGTGTTAAAATACCCAATTTCCTATCTGAACCACTTCGAGGTATGCAGTTCTGTGGTGTTAAATCCCTTCACTCTGTGGTACAGCCGTCACCACCATCCGTCCCCGTGAATCCTTTCGTCCTGTCAGTCTGACGCTTTTACTCATCAGCCAACGACTCCCCAATGTCTCTCCTGGCACTGGCGACCCCCACTACGATTTCTGTCTTTATGACTTTGGCTACTTTCGATAGCCCATAAAAGTGAAAGCATACAGTATGTGTCTTCTTTTTTTTTTTTAAGATTTTATTTATTTATTTATATTTAGAGGGGAAGGAGAGAGGGAGAGAAGCATCAATGTATGGTTGCCTTTCGTGCATCCCCTGCTGGTAGTTGGCCTGCAAGGAACCGGCCTGCAATCCAGGCATGTGCCCTGACTGGGAATTGAACCTCGATCCTCTGGTTCGCTGGCCCGTGCTCAATCCACTGAGCTACACCAGCCAGGGCAGTATGTGTCTTCTTGTAACTGGCTGATTTCACTTAGCGTGATATCCTCAAGGCTCATCTGCGTTGTAGAATATTGCAGAACTCAGTTTATTTTTAAGGCTGAATAACATTCCACTGTGTATATACCACATTTTGCTTATCCATTCATTCATCAGTAGACTCTTGGGTGGCCTCCACCTTTTAGCTCCTGTGAATAACGCTACCATGAATGTGGGTGTGCAAGTAAGTATCTCTTCAAATCCTCTCTGTCTGGGTAGAACCCCAGAAGGGGAATTGCTGGGTCGAATGGTAACTGTGTCTTTCACTGTTGGAGGGGTTGCCGCACCGTTTCCCGCCGAGGCTGCGCCATCACGCATTTCCATCAGCAGTGCGTGGGCTCCTCTCTGCACATCCTCACCGTCCTGCTGGGTGTGACACGCATCTCACTGTGGTTTTGATTTGCATTTCCCTAGTGATTGGTGGTGGTGAGCCTCTTTTCATGTGCTTCTTGGATATTCATGTATCATCTCTGGAGAAATGTTTATTCAAGTTTCTGCTCATTTTCAGCCACTTGTTTGTTTGTTTTTCTTCTTGAATCTTAGGAGGACTCTCTCTATATTCTCGATATTGCACCCTGATCAGATAAATGATTTGCAAATATTTCCTCCCATTCTGTGGGTTTCCTTTGTACTCTGTGGATAATGTCTTTTTATTCTTATATTCCATCTTATTGAGATATAATTGACATCCGGTACTGTGTAAGTCTAAGGTGTACAGCATGATGACCTATAAAAGTTAATGTGTAAATATTAATAACAAAGGTAATGATGATACAGAAAAAGAAAAATGTTTGTTTTCATTGTGATTACAACCCTCAGGATCTACTGTTTTAATGACTTCCAAGGGCACCATGTAACAGTGTTAACTGTAGTCATGGTGTTGTATATTTTATCCCGTGTACTGTTTTTTAAAAGATGTCTTTATTTATGTTTAGACAGAGGGGAAGGGTGGGAGAAAGTGAGGGAGAGAAACATGGATGGGCTGTGCCCCCTCCCAGGGACCAGGCCTACAACCCCGGCATGTGCCCTAACTGGGAATCAAACCGGTGACCTTGGGGATTGTGGGATGACGCTCAACCCACTGAGGGACAGCCATTCACATGTACCTGAGGTGATATCTCACTGTGGTTTTCACTTGCGTTTCCCTGACGATTAGTGATGTTGAGCATCTTTTCATGTACCTGTTGGCTCTCTGTATATCTTCCTTGGAGAAATGTCTGTTCAGGTCTTCAGTCTATTTAATTTTTTAAAGATGTTATTTGTTTATTTTTAGAGAGAGCAGAAGGGAGGGAGAGAGAGAGAGAGAAATTTCAGTGTGAGTAAAACATCAATTGGTCGCCACTGGCACACACCCAACCAGCAACCTGGCCTGCAAGCCAGGCCTGCTCCCTGGCCCAGAAAGGAACAGGTGACCTTTGCCTTGCAGGACACTGCCCAACCCACTGAGCCACACCAGTCAGGGCTTCTGTTCTTTTTCAATCAGGTTTGGTTTCTGGTTTTGCTTTGTTTTGCTATTGAGTTCTATGTAATTTGATAGCTATTTTGGATATGAACCCTTGTCAGATATGACTTGTGGACATTTCCTTCCATTCTGTAGGCAGTCTTTTCATGGTGCTGGTTTCCTTTGCTGTGCAGAAGGCTCTTCCTTTGACGCAGCTGTGTGTGTTTACGTTTCATCTCGTTGCTTGTACTTGAACTGTCACATCCCAAAGGTCATGCTGAGACCCAAGTCAGCTTTTCCCTGAGTTGCCTTCTGTGAGTTTTACGGTCTCTGTTCTCACACTGAAGTCTCTAATCTGTGTCAAGTTAGTTTTTGTGAGTGGTGTGAGGGGGTCTAGTGTCACTCCCTCCGTGTGAATATCCGAATTTTCCAGCACCATCTATCGATAAGACCGTCTCTTCTCCATTAAGTATTCTTGGCTCCCTCGTCAAATATTAGTTTGCTGTATATACATGGCTTTATTTCTGGGCTCTCAGTTCTGTTCCACTGCCAGTACCATGCTGTTTTGATTACTTTAGCTTTATACTATGGCTTGAAATCAGGGCATGTACTGGCATGTACATTCTCACTTTTAAAAAATTGAATTTATTGGGGGTGACATTGGTTCATACAATTGGACAGGTTTCAGGTGCACAGGCCTGTAACACATCATCTGTACATGTCTGGTGTGTTCCCCACCCCAAGTCACTTCTCCGTCCATCACTATTCATGC
>NW_028092726.1:0-514 GCF_014824575.4 Sturnira hondurensis
GTGCATACTTTCCAGAGAGATGAAGAAAAGCAAGTGAGATCACTCTCTTCTTACCTGCCTGTTTCAGGTCAGGGTGGCAGGTGGCCGGAGCCTCCCTCCAGGTGACGCAGGGCGGGACCCACACTAAACAGGGCGCCCCTCCATCACAGGGCCACCCATGCCCACATGCCCCAAGACGGGGAGAACGCAGACACGCCAGCTCGCCTCACCTGCACACCTTCGGGGGGTGGGAGGAGACCGGAGTCCCCGGAGAAAACCCACACGGACGAGGGGAGAGCCTGCTGACGCCACACAGATGGGGGCTCCACCGGGAATTCTTCTTCATTAAAGTTGTAACAGAACGACATCCCTCAGGGACCCACTGTGCGTGTACATTCACGTCCACTGCAGCATTCACAACAACCAAGAGGGAGAAACAGCCCGAGTGACCACCGACACAGAGTGGGTCTCGAAGGTGTGGTGTGTGCACAGAGCAGAGCGGCACTCGGCCGTCACAAGGGAGGGACCTGACACG
>NW_028092727.1:0-535 GCF_014824575.4 Sturnira hondurensis
CTGTGATTTTTGAACCTCTGGATGTTCCCCATCTCTCTCTGTCTCTGTCTCTCCCTTCCTCCCTCCCTTGTTCTCTTCTGAAAGTGTTGGCACATCTTTACAGTTGTTTGCTGTTAGTATCCCTTCTGGTAAATTAGCCTGTGTAGTACTAAGTATTTGGAGTGTTGCCCCCAGCTCTAACTGCAGCTTCCTTTACTTCCTCTCATTTGTCCTACCCACTGAGCTCATTACCCTGAGAAGAAAGTGGTTTCCTGCCTCTTGTTGGTAGGACCAGCTCTACAATGTCTTGTGAAGGGGGAGGGGGATAATGGGAGAAAGAAGGGGAAGGGACTAGACAAAGAACATGTATGAATGACACATGGACATGGGCAAGGGTGTGGGAATTGACTGTGGGAGTGGAGGGTAGGATGGGCAAAGGAGGGCAAAGGGGGGAAAACTGGGACAACTGTAATAGAATAGCAATAAAAATGACTTCATAAAAAAGTGGGTCCAATTCCAGACTACCTGTAATAAAGCAAGTATCAAAATAAAGCAA
>NW_028092728.1:0-1257 GCF_014824575.4 Sturnira hondurensis
AAGAACCCTGAAACACCAATCCAAAAGAACCTATGCACCCCGATGTTCATAAATAAAATATTTTTAAAAATAAAAGGAGAATTGCTGAATATATACTTATGAAAGAATAGTATGTCTTTTCAAATTACTTTTTATTTAATTTCTTTTGTTTTTCAGTTACACTTGACAAATGCTATTACATCAGTCTCAGGTGCACAACAGAGTGATTAGGTGTTAGGAAGCACCCACCCTACCTTTGTTTCCAGAACTGTGTGCCCATTCCGACGCCCACCAGCAGTGTCTGACTCCATTTCATTCTGACATTGATTGTCATTCTAAAACTGGTTAATTTGCTATGATGAAATACTATTCAGCTATAAAAAATAAGGAAATCCTGCCATTTGCAACAACATAGATAGGCCATGAGAGAATTATGGTAAGTGCGATAAATCAGAGAAAGGCAAATAATATCTAATATCACTTGTATGTGGAATCTTAAAAGAAAAAAATAATAAGCTCTTAGATACAGAGAACAGATTGGTGGTTGCCAGAGTCAGGGGTTAGGGGGTGGGAAAAATGAGTGAAAGTGGTCAAAAGTTACAAACTCTCAGCTATACAAAAAAGTCCTGGACTATAATATAGCATGGAGATTATAGGTAACAATATTGTATTGTATACTTAAAAGTTGCTAAGGGAATCTTAAAAGTTTTCATCACAAGAATAAAATTTTTTAATTGTAACTGTATGGGGATGGATGTTAACTACCATACCATGGTGATCATCTTGCGATGTATACATATATCAAACCATATGTTTTACACTAAAGTTAACACAGTGTTACATGTCAATTACATTTTGATTTTTAAAATAAGTAATTAAAATAGAAAATTAAAAATTTGTAAAGGGTTATTTTGATAAAAATGTGATCTCATTTTTAAGTACTTGTATATTTCTGACTACTCTGGAGGTTAAATTTTATTCACCTTTTCTTAGCCATATTTGTCTCTTATTTGTGTGTACTTGGGTAAATTACTTAACTCTCTGCATCTCCATTTCTTGTCACTTTGTAAGGCCATTGTGAAGACCATGGGTTAATATATTCGGACACTTAGACTAGTAGGTGCTATATACATGTTAGCTGTTAGTACTCTTGGTCCTTGGTGAATGTTTAATTTATGGCTTTTGTCCCTTTTTTCTACCGAGATCCCAGTGTGTAGAGTTCTACAGGGCATTGACCTTACTCCCTTGCATGAGGATAAGAGAGGACAGAATTTTCTG
>NW_028092729.1:0-1196 GCF_014824575.4 Sturnira hondurensis
ATAACTATCAATAATTGAATCCAAACAACTAAGCAAACAAGCAGAACAGGATCAAAGTCATGGTATGGAGATCATTTGGAGGGCCATCCGATGGGACAGGGAAGGGGGAGAATGGGGGAAAAGGTTCAGTGATTAAGAAGCATAATTCATAGGAACAAAATAGATGGGGGTTTTGAGAACAGTATAGGTGATGGGGAAGCCAAAGACTTTACATGCATGACCCATGGACACAAACTAGGGGGTGGGGGTTGCTGGAGGGAAGGAACGGGTACCAGGGAGAGGGGGACAAAGGGGGAAAAATGGGGACACCTGTAATAGCATAATCAATAAAATATATTTTAAAAACATTTCAGGTTTTTAAAAGTTGAGGGTACTTCATGGTGACCACTTGACATGACCTACCTCACAATTCAGCGCACTCAAGATCTGACTAATAGGGGTTCCACTCATGAATCTGTGTATCCAAACCCTTTGTTTGTTTTTTAAAAATTCACTGGGACGACATTATTCAAGTCCTTTGGTGGGACATTTACTTTGGATTTGGCTCTGTGACTAAATTTGGCCAGTGGGGCTATAGAAAATTTGATACAAACAGAGGCTTACATATATACTTCTGTTTTATCTCTGAAACCTCTGTGGTTATCCTGAGAACATACTCTGACTCTTCTGCTAGTAGAGGCTGAGACTCATGGAATAGGGACCTGTCTTTCCCAGGGCTGTTTTATTTATTTTATTTCAATAAATTTAAAATTTCAATTACAGTTGATACACAATCTTTCATTAGTTTCAGGTGTACAGCACAGTGATGGGAAGTGATCCAGTCACTTCGGATAAGTCCAGTACCTATCTGACACCATACATGGTTATTACAATATTACTGACTATATTCCCTATGCTGTGCTTTATAGCCCCGTGTCCCGGTGCCACTGTAATTCACTAGTGTCCAGCCTCCCACAAATATGCGTGTGATGTTCAGCAAGAGCAGAAAGAACTGTCTAAACAAATGCCGCCAAGCACAGCAGAACTGCCTAGCTGACTGGTAAAATCCCGAGCAATCGTAAATGGTTATTGTTGAAGACACTGAGTTTTAAGATGGTTTCGTATGCATCATCATTGTGGCAGCAGACAACTGATACAAATAGAAAAGAAAACGTTTTGAAGGAAATTACCAAAGGAATATTATGAGAAAATTTTCT
>NW_028092730.1:0-899 GCF_014824575.4 Sturnira hondurensis
ATAGTGCTTACACCATGGTGCTGACCGCCTTGGAGCTGGACCTGTGGCTGAGAGACTGACTGCAGCTATAACCCAATCTGGGCTAGGGGCGTCTGGGCGAGTCCAGTCTCCCCGACGACCCTTGTCGGCCACTACAGGCCTCGTTAGGCCTCAATACACCTGGGATGTGAGGTAGGTGAACCCTGGTCTAGGCTGCTCGGGCAGCGATGTGTGAGTCAGGGCTGCCACCACGCGGCCGTGGCTGTCTCCACACCGACAACGGATTCCACACCGTTCAGGGCTGGGTTTAGCTGGAGCGCCTGTACCCAAAGCAAGGAGAGGGCCCCGAAAATCTCCTGCATTGGGAGGTGTCGCCCCCAGGACCCCATGCCACAGGGGGCCTTGTGGAAAGGACCGACCTCTGAGACAGCCCCATGTCCCCCAAGCATGCGGTCCTTCACTGCCCCAAGAACTCCTTCTCACCTGCCCCCAGCTTAATTGTGCAGCCTGGGTCAACTCCGATGGGGACCTCATCTCCTTGAGACCCTCATAGATTACCACGGTATCAGGGCAGGAACCAGGATGCTGTGCGGGCGAACCCGAGACATGGGGCAGGAAGACCTGGGAGATTGAATGGGCAAACGTGAGACACTGGGCGGGAAGACCCGTCATATTTCGCGGGCAAACCCCTGACACTGGGCGGGAAGACCCGGGACAATCTGCGGGCGAACCCCCGACACTGGGTGGGCAGACCCGGGACGATGCGCGGGCGAACCCGGGACACTGCGTGGGCAGACCCGGGATGTTTCGCGGGCAAACCCCCGACACCGGGCCGGCAGACCCGAGCGAAGGCGCGGGCGAACCCTCAGCAGCCGCGGGTGGTGATCTGTGAGCCGGCACTGCCACCTCGCGGCCACCGC
>NW_028092731.1:0-542 GCF_014824575.4 Sturnira hondurensis
TAACTTGTAGGCAGAAATCCTGAGACCCAGACTGTGCTTTGTCACTCTTTGTGCCACACTAGCAGGCAAACCCCCAGGGAGAGGCTGTTCCCTTAGACTAAATCCTGCAGTGAACATGGTATGAGCAGATCCACATTCACCCTACAGAGATATCTGAAGCAAAAGACAGTAGACCTATGGCATCAACCTCTGTGATTCCATTTGATGCTGTAGCATAAGCTGATCTTTTTCAACTAACACAGCTCCTTAAATTTAGGGACTGCAATTTAACTTGTTCAGTGCTGTGCCCCCCACCACCTAACAGCATAGTAGGCACACAAAATGGTGAGTAAATGAATAAGTGCCTATTATGGGAAATTATCACTTGAGGGGTAGAATTACCAGGTAGCGTATAACTAAAAGAATTTAAGCAAAATGTATTAAAAACTTTAAGGCAACAGTGTTGGAAATAGAAACAAGTTACGAGGGCATGAAAAGTTTGGGCATTATGATAGCCCACAAATTGTTTTAGTAAGCTCCGTTGAATTGATTTGTCTGTTAGC
>NW_028092732.1:0-717 GCF_014824575.4 Sturnira hondurensis
CAAAAGCAAACCAAGAAGACAGCTAGATCAGGAGCAGAACCATAGAAATGAACACATGGAAGGTTAGCAACAGGTGAGTGGGAGGAGGAGAAGAGGGGTGAAGATACAGAAAATAAGTAGCATAGACAGTAGGTAGAAAATAGATAGAGGGGAGGGCAAGAATAGTAGAGGAAATATAGAATCTGAAGAACTTGGACTTCCGCCAAGATGGAGGCATAGGTGGAAACACTGTGCCTTCTCCCACAACCAAGTTTGAATACAACAAAGGTTTGGAGAAACAAAGACACAACCAAAGGACAGAAAATTGAATTATACGGAAGTTCGACTACATCTAACCGTTCAATGGGGACGGTAAGAGGGGCGGAGCCAGCAGCGAGCAGGGTCGGGCAGGACAGGGCCCCCGACCCAGGCGCACAGGCAGATGGGAACCAGTTGGGGTGCGGGGCAGACCGCGGGCGCAAATTCGCGCACAGTGAGACAGACCACGCAGGCCCCAGGGGGCAAGGGCTGACGGCGGTGGCACACTCGCATGCAGTCGGACGAAACGAGTGGGCCAGGTGACGGCAGCAACTGCGGCATCGGTGAGGGCCATGGCGGCAGGGGTCGGACAGGACGCCATAGTCACTCTTTGACCCCACCCCCACATACAGCGTCACAACCCAGCTACTTAGTTGCCCTGCAATACCAGTGAGAGCCATTGTCCCTCTTTGACCCCGC
>NW_028092733.1:0-571 GCF_014824575.4 Sturnira hondurensis
TTATTAGAAAGCTATTTCAAAAAGCATTTCTTTCTCCGCTTTGAAAAAAAAAGAATTTAGCAAAGATGATTATATATCCCAGCTCTATAACTCTTCTCACTTAGGAGGCGGCCATGAGATGATAGCAAATTTCACTGACCGCCACAGGCCTTAAGTCAGAAGGACGTAATTGTGAACCGAGATCACATACAGTGACCATGGCAAGAGGGTTTTCATCCATTTTCGCAAGTCAGTTCCTTACAGACCTGTCATTTGGGAGCGCATATCATAGGACCACTGGATTTACACCACCAGTTTAAGGGATGAAACTCTTGCTGACATCAGATAAGCAACTAGAATCCACTTGCTTGAAAGTTATTACTACAATCCAACTCACTTTCTCAAAGTCACAGCAACGGCTGAAAAACATTTCAAACCAGCAGAGAACTCCTCGCTCTAGGATTCCAGCCGCTCTGCTGCCAGTTCTTTTAAATCACTTTCCTCGTCACACCATACCTGCCCTTGGTGCACTGGGCCCTCCCCCCTACCCTGCCCGTGGCTCTCAGTGGAGCTGGCTCCTCCGGGGTTGGTC
>NW_028092734.1:0-927 GCF_014824575.4 Sturnira hondurensis
GGTGTCTTTGGTTAGGGGAGATAAGGTCTTGCGATTAACCATCCACCCGGCTGTAAATTGCTCAAACTGTTTGGCCTTGTTTAATTTTCCTGTCTGTTTCCCCATTCTACATGCCCAGGAATTTCCCTAGCACCTTATCATCCTGTCTCAGTAGGAGGGAGAGAACAAGGAGGATGGTATTTGTGGAGAATCTACTGTCAGTTATGAAGCAAAGTACTTTCAATGGTTAATCTGATTAATCTGAACCTACAACACTCTTGTGAGGTAGGGGAAAAAAAACAGTTACCGAAGAAACAGAGAACTACAAAAATTTGGAAACTTGTTTAGTTAAGGAGGAACAAAAGAAAATCAATCCTACCAGTCTTTTTAAAAATATTTTATTTATTTTCATTTTTTGAGAAAGGGGAAGGGAGTGATAGAGTTATGTATGTGAGAGAGACAGGTGGATTGNAGACTGGAATGGAACTGCGGGATGACACCACACACTGAGCCAACCCCAGTGAATGCCCAGTCCTATCAGTTTTGATGTTGATGGGTGGTGAAAGATCTTCTGAGTCAGAGGGGGGTGGTCAGGACCCACAAGCTTCCCGACTGTGACCAGTTAGAAATTAGGACAGAGAACCCAAGGGTAGCCAGGTAATCTACAGGGAAGGAAAAGCACGACTTAAATGCATTTCTAGGTGAAATTCAGCAATTCCTGGTATGGGGGTGACAAAGATGCAGGTGAACATCCCTTCAGGAAACAAGTAGGGATGTTCTCAGCAGCCCCCAGCCCCACAGCACACTTTGTCCGGGTAACTGCAAGATCAACAGACTGAAAGTCGCCAACCAACAGGAAGATTGTATTTGCTTACCCTGCAGGGTTCTCCCCTCGAAGCCCCCCGAGGACCAAAGGAGCCAAGAGTTCTTTCTCCCAGGGGTTTACTC
>NW_028092735.1:0-621 GCF_014824575.4 Sturnira hondurensis
CTGGAAGGGTATGTATATGCTGCTGCTTTGGGGTAAAGTGCTCTGATGATATCAATTAAATCCATTTGATCTAGTGTGTCATTTAAGGGCTCTGTCTCCTTGTTGATTTTCTGTCTGGAAAATCTACCCACTGAAGTCAAAATCGTGTTCAAAATCCCTGACTATGACTGTATTTCTGTCAATCTCTCCCTTTACGCCCATCAAGATTTGCTTCGCATATTTGGGTGCTCCTATGTTGGGAACATAAATGATTCCTAGGGCTATATCCTCCTGTTGGATGGTCCCCTTTATCATTATTCAGTGTTCTTCTTTGTCTCTGACTATAGCTTTGGATTTAAAGTCTATTTTGTCAGAATAAATACAGCTATCCCAGCTTTCCTTCCTTTTTTATTTGCATGAAATATCTTTTCCATCCCTTTACTGTGTGGGTATTTTTTGATGTAAGATGGGTCTCTTGGAGGCAGCATGTATATAGGTCTTTCTTTCTTATCCATTCAGCTACCTTATGTATTATGACTGGACCATTTATGCCATTTATACTTAAGGTGATTATGATAGATATGTATTTAGTGCCATTTTATTGTTAGACCACTTTCTTCTGTTCTTTTTCTTTCTTGTTCC
>NW_028092736.1:0-824 GCF_014824575.4 Sturnira hondurensis
TTAACAGTAATCTCTCCGAAAATATTGCAAAAGGGAAATTGCTTTCTGTACAGCGTCAATACTGGTCAAACCTTCTGTTCGCATTGACAGGGGGAGAAACTGCCGCTAACCGTTTGGGAGCATCCGTAGTGAAACTACCCTGGCGGCTTATAGAGCACATCCAACCCCTAACGTTTTTCCTATTTTTATACCCAGAAGTTCACTTTCACTTTACTTTGTTTTCTTTTTGTGTTTAAGTATTTTACATTTCACGTTGTGTTCGTATGTGGAGTGAGATAGTGAACAAACTCTGGCCTGAGTGATTCCTGCGCAGCTGCCCCCTCACTGTCCCCCGCCCCCCCTCCCCCGAAACACTGGGAGTGCCACGTCATCTCAGTGAGCCCCGGACAGTCGAACCCAAGGCGATGTGCTTACCTCTCAAAAGCTCAGAGTACCACCTCAGAAACAGACTCTGCTGTGAAAGAGAAGGTGGGGCGGCCATCGCAGCACCCCTCTTCTCGCCCCTCCCCGCCCCCAGCACGCAGGGGAGTAACACTGCACACCCGCAGGGCTATTCCATGAGAAGCAGAGCAAACCAAAGCCCTGCCCAGCGGCTCTCCCAGGGCCACGGGCACACCTGGCTGCTCCGGGGGCTGACCGAATGGGGGAGTCGGGTGCATGGTATGGGGCTCGCGTTTTCTTTATCATTATGTAGCCACGACAACAAGAATGCTAATTTTGCACAAAACTTCTGAATAAAATCTTTTCAAAAGATCTCACTGTGAAACTTGCATGAGAAAACATAACCTCCTTATGTCAGCATTTAGCCTTGAAGTGGCCACACA
>NW_028092737.1:0-675 GCF_014824575.4 Sturnira hondurensis
TTCTATCTTGATTGAGAGCCTTGCTGGGTAAAGTAGCCTTGGTTGTAGGCCTTTGGTTTTCATTAATTGGAATATTTCTTGCCATTCTCTTCTTGCTTGGAATGTTTCCATTGAGAAGTCAGTAGCCAACCTTATTGGAGCTCTATTGTATGTTACTTCCTTTTTCTCCCTTGGTGCCTTTAAGATTCTCTCTTTGTCTTGGAATTTTTCCATTTTAATGATGATGTGTCATGAAGTGGGTCTCTTTGGGTTCCTCTTGATTGGGACTCTCTGTGATTGCTGGACTTGTGTGATTTTTTTCTCTCATCAAATTAGGGAACTGTTCCATCATTACTTTTTCAAGTAGATTTTCTATCCCTTGTTCTTCTACTCCTTCTGGTATCCCTATTATTTGGATATTATTATGTTTTTTAAAAAATATATTTTATTGATTATGCCATTGCAGCTGTCCCATTCCCCCCTTCACTCCCCTCCACCCTGCACACCCCTCCCCCACCATTCCCCCCCCATTTCCTTCATGTCCATGTGTCACAAGATCTTTAGATTCTGTATTTCCCATAGTATTCTTGCCCTTCCCCTGTCTATTTTCTACCTACCATCTATGCTACTTATTCTCTGTACCTTCTCCCCCCTTCTCCTCCTCCCACTCCCCTGTTGCTAATCTGCCATGTGATC
>NW_028092738.1:0-581 GCF_014824575.4 Sturnira hondurensis
GGTGGGGAGCGGAAATGGGAGGGAGGTGGGGACCATGGGGTGGGGGGAGGGCAGGGTTGGGAATATAAGACAGAAAGCTGTACTTGAACAAGAATTAAATTAAAAAATTATTTAAAAAAATAAAGTATTCAAGAGAAAAAAAAGAAATACAAAATACCAGGGCAGAGCCCCCCAAATAGAATTTATTTATAAAAAAATTGTGTGTTTATTTTACAAGTTTCAACTTCAGTCACCTTCAAAGTACTCTCCATTTGATGCAATACACATATTGAGACTTTTTTCATTGCTCAAAGTTTTTGAACTCAGTTTTGATACCCTTTATTGTTTTTTTGTTTCACCTCTTCCATATTGGCAAAACATTTCCCTTTGAGGACTTTTTTCATCAGAGAAACAAACAAAAAAGTTGCTTGGGGCAATATTGGGTAAATGGGGAGGATGGGGCATGGGAGTCATGGCATTTTTGGTCAAAAACTGCTGAATACTCTGCATGGTGTGGGCAAGTGTGCTCATACATTAGCCATCATGAAATAGGCAAACACATTGAAAGCCTTAAAAAAAATTCACTAAGGCCTACGCAGCCT
>NW_028092739.1:0-500 GCF_014824575.4 Sturnira hondurensis
GAAATTGGGCCACACACTTACAATTCTTAGGCTGTTTGGACCCCTGCTTCCCTGATTTTTTTTTTTTTTTGCTTCAGCTACAGTGGCCAAGAAAGCAGTACTTGGGTCTTTTTATGGGTTATCTTGCCAGGCCACCACTCAGATTTCCCCAAGGACAAGAAAGGAGTGGAAATGACCAGGCGTTACGTTAGTATATGAATGAACAGTTTACAGTATTCAAAACACAACAATACAGAGGTTCCCATTCCATCCTCCCAGTATTCATGTAAGATCAGTGACACAGTGTGACTATTGCACCCATTATACAGATGGAAATACTGAGGCTCAGTAAAGTCCAATGCCTCGCCTGAGATCAGAGTTTCTGAGTGGCAGGCCAATGTATGGCATTGATCTACTAGTATTTCAAGGTTCTGGCAAAGCAACCACATTGCCCTTTCCACACTTACAGGTCCAGTCATTTCAGGAAGTCACTGAATTCCCTGTCAATCAACTCCATCCTG
>NW_028092740.1:0-1424 GCF_014824575.4 Sturnira hondurensis
TGCGAACCTTTTCCCATGGAAACTTAGTTGAATTATAAGAAAAGGGGTAACATATATATGGGAAAACATGAAATGACATTTTAAAGAAGATCGAACCTCAGCGAGTTTAACTCTTAGTATTGTTAATATAAACAGGGACAAAGTCATTATCGTTCCAGGTCACAGGATGCATCATGGGAGGATTAGGGACAAAAGTCCAATATTCTTCAGTCTTCACTTGAATTCTCAGCATCTATAAAAGGCTCAGCAAAATCGCTAGGCATTGGATTCTTCTCTGAGCTCACTCCGGGTGGTTGAGGCAAGGTTGTATTGTTAAGGACGCCAGCCGTCTCCGCAGCCGGCTTATCTTGCTTCTGGGCATGTCTGACACAGCGTTCAGGAAGCTAACGAGGGGCTTCTGCGTCTGTTGGAAAAACACAAACATGCCCTCTGCCCCATGGGAGGGGTCAGGTCCATGACGAGACCTATTTATGGGGTCTCTCCAATAAACCAGCGGGTAATGTCGCATATGCGGCCCCCAATGCCGATCAGCTGCGGTGCGTCTCTCTGTATCCAAAGTTAAAAACAAATAAGGAATGTGACACTAACAGTTTAGGAGAATAAGGACCATACCATCTAGGGACTTGAACCCTGGACCCTCAGATTAAAAGTCTGATGCTCTACCGACTGAGCTATCCGGGCTCCGCTTGACCTGCTAGATCTCCCTAATCTACTTCCTCAGGGTTTGGCGGCCCGATTGAACAGTTGCCACCTTAAAATCAGTCGCCACCTTAAGATCAGGTTCCTCAAACCGAAGCGACTCCTAAGGCATTGGAGGCGGAGCAGTCGGCAATGGAGTTGCAGGGCGAGAAAGATCCTCTGCCCATCGAGTGGCTCGCAGGCTACTGC
This sequence comes from Sturnira hondurensis, assembly GCF_014824575.4. Taxonomy (NCBI): domain Eukaryota; kingdom Metazoa; phylum Chordata; class Mammalia; order Chiroptera; family Phyllostomidae; genus Sturnira; species Sturnira hondurensis. The sequence goes on from NW_028092740.1 coordinate 889, forward strand.
GAGTCCCACGCTCCCATTTGTCAAACTCAGAATCTCCTCTAAGATAATCTCTCACTAGTGTCCACAAAGAAAATGCATCAACAGGAGTTTTCTCTGGACCGTGAGCACGGTAGTGTTCACGAATACGTTCTCCTACCTTTTTCCAAATTTCTATATTAATAGTACCTTCTTCCGGGAACTAGGGGCAAACTTGTTGAATAAAATCTACAAAACGATGTATTTGACTCTTAGAGGTAGCAATGCCTCGCCCCCTCAATAAGGAGCAAAGGACTTGTTCAAAAATTCCCCGATCTGATGAATGTGAAATCCCCATGATTATGAACTCTCTAACCCCGCTCCCTGCTACTTTTACTTTTAACTTACCGGGCTCCCCTATCCTCCTGATTAGGACTCTTCAGGTCCCCCCAGACCTCCTTTTTCCGGGTCCCTGTTATTCTAGACCCCCTTTTTCTGGGTCCCTGTTCGGGCGCCACTCTGCTGCAGTCCGCTGCAGCAAGGGTGGTCACGAGGTGAGGCGAGGGACTTAATTAAAAGAA
>NW_028092741.1:0-939 GCF_014824575.4 Sturnira hondurensis
ATCTGTATCTTGCACTGTTTGCCCACTGCCCAGAATCAAATCTTCTGCTGTGGTAGATTTAACTTCTGGTACCCTTGGCTACCTCCCCACCCCCTTCCCTATAGTAACCATCCCTACTGTTTTCTGTGCCTGAGTTTTTGTTTGTTTGTTTTCCATATTTGGTCATTGTTGCTTCTAGTTTTATATCCCAAAATGAGTGAAATCATGTGGTACTTGACTATTTCTGTCTGACTTATTTTGCTTAGCATAGTATTCTCAAGGTCCATCCACACTGTTGTTACTAAACAGCAAGAGGGGTTCTGCCTCCTTGTGCCACTCTCCAGGCAAAATTCCAGAGGCAAAGGTTTGGTGATAAAGAAAAGGAATCTTTATTCAAAAGTTTCACAATTTTGAAATAGCAGCTTTCCATTTGTATTAGTCACTTAAGCCAATCAATGAGGGATAGACTCTAACATCTGAGTTCTCCTATCATTCCCCCTGTTAGTTTTAATGATCTCATTTCTATAAGGTTAGTTTACAACTACAACAATGGAAGATACAAAATCTACACAATTTTGGAAGAACAGCAGGCTCCTGCCTCTGAGGTCATCCCCTCTAGAGCACTCAAAGAATAAGCCTGCCACCCTCTGCCACACCAGCCAGATCCTAGGCTGTGCCCAGAGCTCCTTCCCATCCACAATACCATCCATTGGGAAAAGCAGGCAGCTGCAGCATGATCATCCAGGCATCCCCCAGGGGGAAGAGAGCCCAAGAGCCAAAGAGATCCCACAGGCATGAGATCCCTTCTTATATTCCAAATCTTCTTGCCCATAATTTCTTGCACTCTGGAGGCATCAGCTTCTCAGCCAATCTCATCTGGACTGTTTACCATTGCCTCCTCCTACAGCCCCTTCCTACTCCTCCCCTGTAATCTGATCAAACCTGTCTGAATCCCTATCA
>NW_028092742.1:0-1054 GCF_014824575.4 Sturnira hondurensis
AGATCTCAAAGAGATGATAGCTGCTTGTCCGTGTGCCCTCTGTGTTTGGAAGTAAACTACAAAAATGAAAACCAGCTTTCACTCAAAACCTACTTACCACACAAAGGAATTACTCTTTCTTTTCTTTTTTAAAAATTATTTCATTGTTGTTCAACTTACACCATTCACAATAATAAATTCAAGGTGGATAAAGACTTAAATACAAGCCGTGACACCATAAAAGCCCTAGAGGAAAGCATAGGCAGGAAAATCTCAGACATTCCATACAGCAATATTTTCACTGATTTGTCCCCTATAACAAGGGACATAAAGGAAAGAATAAGGGAAGAAGGAAATGGGACCTCATCAAATTAAAAAGCTTCTTCATGGCTAAAGAAAACCGCATTAAAATAAAAAGAAAACCAATTATATGGGAAAACATATTTGTCAACGATACCTTGGACAAGGGAATTACTCTTTCTGAGTCAAGGTAAGATACATCATTTAAGAATTTAAAATTGGGGAGCATGGGATGGGGGGCGGGCAGGGTTGGGAATATAAAACAGAAACCTGTACTTGAACAAGAATTAAATAAAAATTATATTAAAAAATAATTACATAAACTGCCATTAATTGTAAAAAAAAGTTAAGGTGGTGATAAACAGTAAAAAAGAATTTAAAATTTTTTTAATAGACAAAACATATACATAGTTTAAAAATAAGAATGAAGTCAAATACTGAAAATGCTGTTTCTTCCACCCCCCCTAAAATCCCACTTTATTAAGTTTTCTTTTAGTGGAAACATCAACTCTAAAATATAGTTTTTAACTGTTTACATTCAAAATTGTCAAGTGTCACCTGTGTTCAGAGAGGTGATTAAAAAAATGACTGAATATGACTCTTTGGATGAGCTGTTTTGCCTAGTGATACCCTGCTCTGGCATTACTTTCCGTCCTAGTCCATTAACATTAGGATTCGCTAAAATCACATTTTTGTCCTACTCTGAGAAGATAACCTACACTTTCTCAAGTTTTAAATTAAAATCTTTGGTTCCCTTCAACATTCCATTCCAAAC
>NW_028092743.1:0-676 GCF_014824575.4 Sturnira hondurensis
ACTTTTTGATTTCTTCCCTAATTTCAATCTTGACCCATTCCTTGTTTAATACCATACCATTCAGTCTCCATGATTTTGGGTGTTTTGGGTTTTCTCCTTTGGGGTTGGTTTCTAATTTCCGTCCCTTGTGGTCAGAGAAAATCCTTGGTATGATTTCAATTTTCTTGAATTTGTTGAGGCTCATTTTTTGTCCTATCATGAGGTCTATCTTTGAAAATGTTCCATGTGCATTTGAAAAGAATGTGTATTTAGCATCTTTGGGATGAAGGGCTCTATATATATCAGTCAAGTCCATTTCATCTAGGCTGTTGTTTAGTGCAGCTATATCTTTGTTGATATTTTGTTTGGAAGATCTGTCCATTTNCTACTATAATTGTGTTGCTGTCAATATCTTTCTTGAAGTCTTCTAGGATTTTTCTTATATATTTGGGTGCTCCTATGTTGGGTGCATATAAATTTATGATGTTAATGTCTTCTTGTTGGATTCTTCCCTTGAGAATTATGAAGTGACCTTCTGGGTCTCTCTTTGTGGCCCTTTTTTTGAAGTCTATTTTGTCTGATATTAGAATTGCTACCCCGGCTTTTTTTTCTTGACCATTTGCTTGGAAAATTTGCTTCCATCCCTTCACTTTTAGTCTGTGATGGTCTTTTGTCCTGAGGTGGGTCTCCTGTAGGC
>NW_028092744.1:0-597 GCF_014824575.4 Sturnira hondurensis
ACCTGTGCATAGTTAATGAGGACCTTCCAGTAATGGGCCCAGTAAGACAATAAAAGCTCATTGGAGCAAGGGCTGAGACTTTTTGCTACTCTTGAGAGAAAAGCCATGTTGTCCCTTTTCCTCCGCAGGACTCTGTAGTCTGTGTGAATGTCTCATTCCATCCATAATGAGGTGGACACTGCAAGCAGGTGTCTGCATCAGACTTACATCAAGAAACCAGAAATCCCAAGTAAAATACCTAAAGTAGTGTCTTAAAGAACTACAGAAAGGAAACCAAAAGGAGCCCAAAGTCAGCAAAATAAAGGAAATATAACGACAAAGAGAGGACCATTGGCAGAGTTGCTTAGTAGGTAAGAGTGCTGTCCTGTACAGCAAGTGGTCATGGGTTTGATTCCCAATCAGGGCACATACCTCAGTTGTGAGTAAAGTCCGCAGATAAGGCACATAGGGAGGCAACAAGTCAATGTCTCCCTCAGGTCCACGTTCTTTCTCCCTCTTCCTGTGTCACCCTTTCTCTCTTGAATCAATAGGCATATCCTCAGGCAAGGAATGGGACAAAAAATAAAGGATAAAAATCAGAGCAGAACTAAATTATAT
>NW_028092745.1:0-6418 GCF_014824575.4 Sturnira hondurensis
TGATGGAGGTTGTTTGCCACACCAATGCAGCCTCTCAGCGCTAGTGGACATGTTGTCCTTGACTACATGTCCCAAATCAGCAGTCCTGCAAGGATCACTTAAGTGTGTGAGAGTGCCTGAATACGTTTGCTGAGGGTGCCTTAACATAGGACCCCAGTGGATGGTGTACAGAGCAGTCACTTAATTTTTCACAATTCCAAAGAAGAGGAGTTAGAAGCGAGGGTGAACTCGGGGCTTGATCCTTTTGAGGTTTTCTTCTTTCTTGTTTATATGTGCCTCTCCTTTCACTCTTTGTCACATGGAATCCCCTCTATGCTTCCTTGTGTCCTCCCATCCTCCTCTAAGATCACTGGTCATATTTTCTTAAGGCCCATATTAATGAATTAACCTTAACCTTAATGACTTCCTTTAGGACATTCTCATTGAGGCACATTTTGAAGTTCTAGGGTTTCCAAAATAATGGAATTTGGACGACAAACCTAAGAACACAGTATTTACAGGTACTATCCTCATCTGGGAGGACACACACAAGTACAATTTTATTAGCCACTGCCAGATTCCAAACTGCAAATCTGTAGCAGTACAGTATTAGCACAACATTTGTGCTGATGGCTGCTGCCATGTACCCAGTTTGGCCCAAGAGTTTCTCATGTGTTTATGTTTAGAGCAATGTAGGAAAAATAAGTACAATAATCATTGAACAAAAACGTATGGAAAACAATGTATATACCCAAGAAATATATAAAAAACAATAATATACCGATTGGATTTCAACGTGTCCAAAACAATTCAAGTGTTCCTTGATTTTCATTTCTCCCAGATTCCTCTGACTCACCTGTCAGCTTTTTCAATCCATATGGATTGGACATTCATGAGTGATATGCTGATACTCATGCTTAGTGACGAGCTATGCCCAGTGAGGCATCACAAGGCATTTGCCCCTATGCAGTTTCAGCATCTCAAAATTACCTTTCATGTAAAAGAAAAGAAAATGAGTGTCATTTTGAAAGTCACTGATTTCCATAGGCTGTGTCTTCTCCTCTTATACACACTTCCAACATGGAGAGGGACAGTGTTCCCAAACCATGGCCATCCATGTGTGGAACAGAAGCTCAAGTAACTAAGAGGAAATGCCGTACATCCCCAGCTTTGGACACTTCTCAGTTATAACCTGTGTGACATTCAACAAGCATTTGACATACCCACATCTGTGTTATTTCATCTCTATAATGACGTTGCTCTTTGAGGTCTTGTGGGTACAAAGCTCTTCATGCAGGCTATTAACAGGGAAAATCTATTATGATTCATCTTCAGTAAACTGTCTAAAAAATCACAATGGTATCAGCAGCCCCATCCAGCAATCTTAGATGTTACATTTAATGCCTATTGATAAAACCCTAATTCAGCATAGGCTCTCCTCACCCTTCTCTTGCAGACGTCCTTGAGGGGCTATGAATTTTGGAAGAGGTCCAGAACTCAGTGTTCCTGATGTTTCATGGTGATGCCACTGACAGGATGGCTATACTGGTCCCACCCACGGTGCATTTGAGTTAATGCTTAATTCCATAAAACCTTCCAATTAAAGGCCCTCAAGGGAGAAATTCCAAAAAGTGTGGCCAAAATCATGCCTCTAGATTTTCTCAGTGGAAACACCTGCACCCTCACCATGTTCAATTCCATACACTGGCTTTCGCCACAGCACAAATGATCTGGGATCATCTGCTTTCTAGGAGAGCATGTGTCCCCTTTCCAAAACAGCTGTGATTGTGCCCACTCCTAGCAGAATTGCATGAAAACGTCACCATATCTCCACAAGCCTCAATTTTTCCTCTGAAATGTGAGGTGACTGAGGACAAAACTCATACTGTTCTCACAGAAACTACAGTGGGGGCAATCCAGGCAGGTCTTACCTGGCTCCTGGCTCCACAGATATGGCTTCTGGATGTGCTAGAGCCTTTCATGGCAATTACTTTATTCTGCCCACCATGGAAATTCACCTACCTCACCCAGTGTAGCCTATGGCATTTCTGAGCTTGGATAGCAAATGGAAAATGCTCTGTCAAGATTTTGGGGAAAGCACTTCGCAAACTTTAGTGCTGTCTTTGGCATGTCCATAGTTGAAATTTCTGTGGATACCTGGGTTCCCCAGGATCAATCAGATAAATGGGATGGTTTTGGTTGGACTTCATTTATTCTGTAGTATGTATGGAACTCCTAGTACAAGAAGGTCCTAATAGAGTCACTGAGCGTAAATCAGTGAATGGAACAGACAGTATCTTAATGCCTCAATTCTACCCAATAAGTCAGTCAGTCACAATAGATGTCATTCCCAGGTAATACCCTCTGTCCAATATATTGGAGACAATCAAGGTGATCTGGAAACCTGAAGGCCTACCTGCTTATAATGGGAATGGAGGGTCACCGAGGGATCAAATAAAAAGCTGGATGGTATCTGTGTCCTGAAGGAAGACACCCTGTGTCATGTGTGCACTGGTTGTGCGAGGAAGGGACTGACCACAGTGAGATCTTAGAGATCTGATATCTGAGGGCAGCCTGATCCCTGGTGGCTTCTAGCCCAATAAGATAGAATAGGGAGAAGTGTGGATAGGGCCCCTAGCCTCATAGAATTGGACGAATGCTGGGCTGAATTTTGCCCTAGGTCCCTAAGCCAACAGAGTCTTCTCTGATCAGTTGAGCCCGCTCCAGAGTCAACTCTCCTCACCACCATTCTCAGCCTCCAAGCAGGACTTGTGGTCAGAGCCTGCTCATCAGTCTATCTCAGACCTTAGTCTAGATGAGCAGGTGTATGAACGGTTGGGGTAGGCATTGTATAGGCCTTGAGAAATGTCATTGGGAAGATAAGACTCACAGGGTCTCGATGCTAAACCCAGTGCATTGCCATGCCTCCTCCTCCTTGGACAGCCGACAAGGGCCAGGGTTGGCACTGGGGTGTCCCTTGGTTAGACAGAGGCATTCAGAGCGGCCCAGTCCAAGAAGTATTGCCCTGAGAAGGCAGCTTAGAAGGAGAATTGCAGACTCTGTCTTTGGTGCCCAACTGCTTCTCCCCAGGACTATTGCTTGTCCAGGTGGAGCCTGGCCACACCAGGTTCAGGAGTTTGGCCAGCCTCTACATTTGTTTTTGTTCCATCTGTAACAGGCCTTGGTGCAGGTCAACTTGCCTACTTCACAGCAGGTGTACGAAGCCCAACTTCTTTGGGTCAATATGGAATATCTAGAGCTCCAGAGTGCTACACTAGAAGGTAAGGGAACTGCAGTCTGGGAAGGTGACCTGGGAAGGGGAAGGTCATTGGCAGGTGTTTTCTTAAAGCCAATGACACCATTCCTGTCTCTAGAAAGGCCAGGAAATTTTAGGTATGTGTGTGTGTGCATGTTTATTTTTCTCATGCTGCTGTAGATCCACCTTCAGGGTTCAAGAACCATGCACAGCGATAGGAAGTGTATGCTGATGGGCTATTGACTGGTCCAGCTAGAAGTCTGACCCTGGCCTGGCTTGGCCTGGCCTAGCCTAATGCAGTGCCTGAAACCAGGACAGAGGTTTCTGTTATGCTTTTCTTCCTTGCCCCCTTACGGAGTTCTAAGCTTTATTGTAAGTAAATACAAGGAAGATACACCAAAAACGGATTTTTTTTCTCGTTTAATTTCTTTAATTATTTTCCAACTTCGGTTTTCTTTCTATTACTCCGAAACCAACAATGGATTTCTAATAGAAAAAATGATAATTTTCGACAATACCAGTTTGTTTATATAAAATATATTTCATGAAATGAAGTATTGTAAAAGAAATAAAAGTAAACTTCATTAGAAAAGTGAGTGAACTATCTATACTCATATACATAACATTATGTAATTTCTCTGTGTGNTTGTTTATATAAAATATATTTCATGAAATGAAGTATTGTAAAAGAAATAAAAGTAAACTTCATTAGAAAAGTGAGTGAACTATCTATACTCGTATACATAACATTATGTAATTTCTGTGTGTGTTTGTGTGTGTGTGTGTATAAAACTGTACTTGAATATCAGTAAAAACTGTTAAAAAGAAATACATAAAATGGGCAGAAATTTGAACAGATATTTCACTAGAAGCCACTGTGAAGGTTCCTACCACAAGGAGCAACATGAGACAGTTGGTTTGCTTGTAAATTTAACCAAAGACCAGTGGAAGTTTTTATCCATATGGAAGATAATAACTATTCCTTTTGTAATTTTATCTTCTTGAGGTGCATACCTGAAATCAGGCTAAGTTGGTCCCTATGATCCTAAGTTCAAAAGGTTGTCCTTGGGCCAGTTCAGATCAGTCTTCCACAATATGCCCCAAACGTCCTTGTAAATCTTTCATAAAAGACTGCATTCATTTGGTTTTGGAGAGATGGGAAGAGAAGGAGAAAGAAGGGAGAGAAACATCAATGTGTGTTGACTCTCAAGCATCTCCTACTGGGGAACTGTGGCAAAAGTCATACAAGTGCTATAGACTTGGAATCGATTCGGCGATATTTTGGATTGCAGGGGTACACTCAATCCACTGAGCTACACCAGCCAGGGCCTTTCTTGTAACTCTTTCACCTGTTTTTCAACATCACATTCATGGGATGTCAGGCCTTGGGCATTAAGAGACCTGATTCCATTCATGCCTTAGGATGCCCTTGGAAAATGGTTTTCTCCTGAATATGCGACCTAAGAGACTGGGGAGGCGCTGAAAGCCGAAAGGCTTCCTCAAGACACACAATTGGTCAGAAACAGGTGTTCTGAACTAAGCTTTGTCCCCCAAAGCGAGGACCTAATATGTTCCCAGGGACCTGTGGAGAAGATTGTGTTCACTATCAGTGTACAGATACAGAGATGAGCTGAGAGTGGAGGGTGAGGACTCAACAGGTCACATGGGACATTGGGAGACTCTGATTGGAGGAAGAGGCTCAGGTGATAGAACCTTCAAGGGGTGACCTCACCTTCTTGATGTCAGACCCCCAAGAGAAATGAGAACTCTGGTAACTAGGCAACCCCATCCTAGAGACAACTGCCTCTCCAGGTCAGTTGACTGTACACAGTCAGGAGGCTAGGATGCCTCTTTGCTGCTTCCCACTTTTTCGAGGCTCTAGGCCAAAGAAAGTCGAGAGTGAGAAACGTTTCCCATGGTTTAGAAGCAGGCGAAAAGGCAGGCATCACCTGCCACCACCTGGCAAGTCACACCCTCAGGTAATGGTGGGTATGAAGGGCTGGTGCATTCCCGCCAGGCTAGCACTGGCATCCCACTTGGGCTACATCACACCACTTAGCCCTCTTCTGGCATATATGTGTGTGTTGGAGGTGGGGAGGGATTCTGGATGAAGGGTGCTCATTCTTGGTACAAGATGCTTGTTAGGTGCTAGACCCCTGAAGGGACTGTCCAAACCACACCGCAGGTCATGGCAGGCAAGATGGGAATATGAGTATTGGAAACAAGGACTCCTCTTCTCACTGGGCCCTCAAGGTGTCATTTTAGTTCTTCCCAGACTAGAGGTGTTTTCAGGTGCTTCTCTGTGCCTGCCTCATGTGGGGAACAGGAGTTGTGGTGAAAACATGCTCCAGTCGCAAGGTCTAGACAGGCCCCTGGCAACACCTGACCATTTACTGGGCTTGGTCTTTGCAGAAGTCCAAAGAGGATATCCAAGAGCTGGCTGATGGCTTCTTTTATGCCATTAGCCTGTACAGTGGACCAGTGCACCAGGCCAGGAAGAGCTTCCAGTGCGTGGCTGAGGTGAGAGCTGTCCCACACCAGGGCCCTGAGATGAATGTGGTGAAATCATAACCTGAAACAAATATGGGGCTTTGAGGATTTCACATGCCCACTCCCAAATTACTCTGTGCCTCTTATCCTACTGCCAGGTTTCTGGTAGTAGAGGAAGCCATTCTTCACATTTGTAAAATCATAGAGGGAAAAAATAATGTTGCTGTTCCATTATACTTGTTTTAAATATTTCCCTTCCTGTAAAATGTGCGTTGTGGAGCCATCACCTCTGCTCTCCTTGAACACCTTCATGTCTACATATCATCCAACAGAGAGGGTGGTTTTGCCAAAACAACAAAGAAACCAACATGGGAGGGATTTATGTATTTGATACTATTGGTCTGCAACCTGGCATCTCACAGAACACACAAACCATTTTAAGCCACCCAGCTCAGCAGCTGTGGCCTTATGTCCTATGTATATCCATCTTACCCTCTAAAGAAGGTAATTTTTCTCAGTGATTCTCTTGTTAGACCTTGACATGATGCCATACTGCTGTGATTTCAGCAGTGTGAGCAGAAACAGCCTCACCGTCTCCTCATAGACTGTGTACTAGTTTGGTAGGTATCCATCTCAAAGGGCAGCATGTTGTGTGGAATATTATTGAGGACTCCTGGCTCATTACACGGCTCT
>NW_028092746.1:0-527 GCF_014824575.4 Sturnira hondurensis
TCTAAAAAAGGAGGAGCTAATATTGAGTAAGATTGCCATGTTTTCACTATATATATATATTTTTTGTGGTGGGGGGGGAATTACCTTTTACTTAAAACATGTAACACTAGTTCCCCACATACCGGCATGAAATAAATTTTCCTTTACGAGTGCATTTTTGATTAGAAAAGATGAGTCAGATAGAGTAAGTAGTAATGCAGGTGTCAGAAAGCTCTGGCAAAATTAAAAGGTGGTGTTCAGCTGTCTGAGACTTAAGAAGCTCTGCCTCAGGCTGTTATTTTCACCCGTGTGAAGCCCAGGCCCCAGTCGATGATCCCCTGGAACCTCACGTGCCCTCCAGCAGTGAGGGTGACGTCTAGTTCCACTGGTCGCTTCTATGGGGAAGGCAGCTGGACCATCAGCTGTTTTCAAACTGCAGGTGGCCCCTCTCTTCTGGGACGGGGCGGGGCAGAGGCGTGTGGTTGCTGTCAGTGGGCAGGTCCCAGGGGAGGCATACCTGGGCTGTTTCCTACACACGAACGTGGACA
>NW_028092747.1:0-1051 GCF_014824575.4 Sturnira hondurensis
TCAGTAAATGTAATACATCACATAAACAAAAGCAAAGACAAAAACCACATGATTATATCAATATATACAGAAAAAGCTTTTGATAAGGTACAACACCCATTTATGATAAAGGTACTCAGAAAAATGGGAATAGAGGGAGGATTCCTTAACATAATAAAGGCCATATATGAAATACCTACAGCCAACATTATACTCAATGGGCAAAAACTAAAAGCTTTTCCACTAAGATCAGGAACAAGACAAGATTGTCCATTTTCACCACTTCTATTCAATATACTATTGGAAGTTTTAGCCACAGCAATCAGACAAAAAAGGAAATAAAAGGCATCCAAATCCAAAAGGAGGAAACAAAACTGCATTGTTCACAGATGACATGAAGTGTACCTGGAAAATCCTATAGCCTCTACCAAAAAACTGCTCGAACTAATAAATTAATTTGGCAAAACAGCAGGTTACAAAGTCAATATCCAGAAATTAAAGGCATTTTTTGTATACCAAAAATGAAATAGCAGAAGCAGAAATCAAGAAAAAAATCCCATTCGATATAGCAAAAACAAAAATAAAATATCTGGGAATAAACCTAACCAAGGAGGTAAAAGACCTGTATGCAGAAAACTACACAACACTGAAGAAAGAAATCAAGGAATATGCAAACAAATGGAAACATATACTGTGCTCATGGATTGGAAGAATTAACATCATCAAAATGTCCATACTAGCCAAAGCAATTTACAGATTCAATGCAATACCTATTAAAGTACCAATGGCATATTTCACAGATACAGAACACTTAAAAAATTTATATGGTACCATAAAAGACCCCGAATAGCAGCTGTAATTTTGAGAAAGAACAAAGTAGGAGGGATCACAATACCTGATATCAAACTGTATTACAAGGCCACTGTAATCAAAACAGCCTAGTACTGGCATAAAAACAGGCACATAGACCAATGGAAAAAAACAGAGAGCCCAGAAATAAACCCAACTCTCTACTGTCAATTAATATTCGACAAAGGGAGCAGTAACATAAAATGGAGTAAAGATAGCCTCT
>NW_028092748.1:0-713 GCF_014824575.4 Sturnira hondurensis
CCAAGCCCTTATTATATGAAATTTTAAAGGGACTCATCTAAGAAATAGAAGATAAAAATATGAACAGCGAAAGGATACCAAACTCACAGTTATTAACAACCACACCTAAAGCAAAATCAAACTAAGAGGATGGCTAAAACAGGAGTGAAGCCACAGGAATGGAGATCACCTGGAAGGTTAGCAACAGGTTAGTGGGAGGAGGAGAAGGCAGAAGGTACAGAGAATAAGTAGCATAGATGGTGGGTAGAATATAGATGGGGGGAGGGCAAGAATACTATGGAAAATATAGAATCTAAAAAACTTTTGACATATGGACATAAATGAAAGGGGGAGGGTGGTGGGGGGTGCAGGGTGGAGGGGAATGGAGCGGGGTATAGGACAACTGTAATGGCATAATCAATAAAATATATATTTTAAAATGCTAGGTAAAAAAAAACCCATTTCCTCCTTTATTGTCTGTAAAAGGTAGCCACCTACTTCGAAACTGTACATAGTAAATGAGGACTACCCTCCATGTAATGTACTCAGGAAAACATTTAAAGCCTGTCCAGGTCGGGGCCGGGGGGGTCCTTCCTCTTGAATTAGAGAGTGGCCATGCCATCCTTTTTTTCCCACAGGATTTCTATAGTCCATGAGTATTTGTTCATTAGCAGCTGTGACTTACACAGATCCTGCTGGCCAGCATCCATCACAGGATATGAGCCCTGACTGGG
>NW_028092749.1:0-561 GCF_014824575.4 Sturnira hondurensis
AATCAAGATACATTATTCCATGTCAAAATGGAGTTGCACCCATGAAAAAAAATCCGTGTCATTATCTATTCAATTTATGTTATTTGAAATGTGTGATTTATACAGAGACACTTGTGTTTATAAGAAATTACTGTTCTCTGCCTATTAGCTTTGTTTCTACCCAACATAGGAAAGTGAATGACTCATTCTTTTATATTTTGAAGTAGCAACTAAAGCTATTTAGAAACTTGTTCAGGATATGCCCTAAGTGGCAGATGCTCAAAGATCCCCAGCCTTTAAAAAAAAAAAAAAAAAAAAAGTAACACCTCACCTAGATCTTTGCTAAGTGTGTTGGATTGTGAAGGCATCTGGAAACTGCCGACGGGCAGGCCTGTGACAGAGCTCATTGTTCTCATACTCTACTGGGGAAAAGGGAAGTGATAGAGTTGCTAGGATTTTAAACAAACTGGCCCCTATCTTCCAAAACTGCCCGCAAGCAAAGTTGAAGGAAGACGCTGCTTCTAGAAAGGTCTCTCTGGTCTAACTTGAATTTCAGAAAGAAATATAAGCTTTTAATAAACA